>NC_060186.1:35415617-35428117 GCF_021184085.1 Oncorhynchus gorbuscha
TGGTCAGTTTCGTGAGACCGGCAGTCATTTGCATGACAATTACCATCTGACAAAATGTCATGACCGCCACAGCCCTAAGCACGGCCAAAGTACGTATATTGAGTTGTATATGTAAAGCCTGTCGATTGGAACAACACTGACTTGATGTGATGTAAAAATTGCTTGTGTTTAATGTAAATTATAGTCCTCACTTCTCTGTTTTTACAGGCTGTGTCAGCAGTAGGCCTGTTATGATCCGAGGTGTTTACTTTACTGAAACCTACTAAAAGGTTCCATTAGGATTTTTTTCCCCATCCATTTGCTAAACTGCAACTATTTTATCACAGTGCGCTGTTCTGTACCCTGTCACAATGCACGTCAGCAGCACAGTATGAACTTTATCAAGACCTTGTCAGTACCTGTAAACTTCTCATAATTCAGAAAATGTCTGTTTGGCCTTGCACTGGGGATGTGGATCGAAGCCTCTGTATACTGTTAAGTTGGTTTCAATCAGTATTGACTTCCACAATAGCATGATGGGTATTTTCCAAGTTGCATTCAGTTAGGCTGCATTGGCAGTTAACTGCACATTTTGTAGGTAATCTTGTAGGTAATCTTGTTTGGGCGACTAACCAGGCAAGCTTTTGTTGACACCAATGCCATGCAATGGTTAAGCTTGGGCGGTATCCAGACTGTCATACCTTCATATCGACCTTGTGCCGTACTGGGATATTTGGTAATACTGGCACTGAACACAAGGGGTGCTTTTTTTTTTTTAAATGTAAAAAATAAAATCCCACTGATTCTCTGTAATCCGAAGGTTTGCAATGCTGACAGGTACATGTAAAATCCCATAGACAATGCTAAAGACTGCATTGCGAACATTTTTATACAGTCTCTGACCTAAAATATTTGCAGGACAGACATCCCAGCTCATAAAGTTATATAAGTAACTCAAATGTTGCTAACAGCTGCGTGCACACAAAACAAGTATTAGACAGCAAGGCTCTTGATCCAGGAGGGGATTTTCTGTTGTTGCTAAGCAAACTTGATTTTGGAAGAAGCTAACCAATTAGCTAGATAGCTAACTAGCTACTAAATTAGCAAACCAAATGCACAACTGAAGAGCGTTTAGCACATTTTAGACAGTTAATTTAATAGTTATAAGAATTGTAACTGGCAAACATTTAGTTGTGAATTCCATACTGTAACTAGATCATCTGATGCACGCTGCATAACAGTGAATGACTCGCAATGCTCTGGTCTCCTCGTTGTGTGACAGGTGAAATGAAGAAAGCAATATTCTTTATCTCCTAATGTATTGCACAAGTTGACTGCAGGTATTTACTTAAAAAGTAGCTACAAATATTCAAATTCAAGTGTTGGCGGTATTGAAGAAGCATCCTGTGGCTATTTCTAACCACCCCTATATACGATACACCATCCAAGCCTAATGATTGTACAGTTTTACCATGCAATGGTTTATAACTAGAATCCTTAGTTGTCACATACATTTTTGGACTTCTTGAAGACGATAACTTATAAATGCCCCTTGAGCTTAGTTGAACTGTCGTAACCCATCAGAACTTAAAATATTAGTTTTTTTTTTTTACTCCAATGTTAGTAAACAATGTAAATAAACACTGTATAGCCTCAAAACATGGTTAAAACGCTAATGTTGATGTCATGGATGGTTAATCCATGCATCCGTAGCTCTGTCTATAATTTTGAGTGGTTACATTTCTCGCTCAGCTTTTTACCAAAACCGAGGCAGGGAGGCTGCTTTGTTTCAGTTAAGGATTCTAGCTTTAAGCCAAATGAGAACACTACATTGTACACTAAATAAGGATGTGCCTCTTTCCCTTTCAAGACTAGGCCTATTTGGTATGCATCTACGTACATTGGCTCCGATACAATACAGGAACGATACGTTTTAGTTTGAAACATTTAGTTGCGATTCCAGTTTATTAGAGGAACGAATCGATACGATTGAATGCACTAACATTTGTTAAAGAAACACATTCATTTTCCATTCTAAATTCAAATCTGCTGCCGATTGAGCTCATGGGCAGGGCCTCTGAGCTGACTCCTCTTTCTCTCTCTGTGTGTGAGAGTGAATGATGAACAGTACATTCACAAATTATTCACACCCCGAGACTTTTTCCACATTTTGTTCTTACAAAGTTGGATTAAAATGGGTTTAATTGGCATTTCTTTGTCAACGATCTACACAACATACTCTATTGATAAAGTGGAAGAAGAAATTCTAACATTTGTAAAACATTTATGACAAATTGAAACACAATCTTGATAAGTATTCAACCCGCTGAGTCAATACCTTAGAAACATCTTTGGCAGTGATTCATTCTGGATAAGTCTAAGATTTCCACACATGGATTGTGCAACATTTGGCCATTTATTATTTTTATAAATTCTTCAAGTTCTGTCAAATTGGTTGTTGATCATTGTTAGAGAACCATTTTCAGTTATTGACATAGATTTTCAAGCTGATTTAAGACAACTGTAACTTGGCCATTTGGGAACATTCATTGTCTTCTTGGTAAGCAACTCCAGTGTAGATTTGGCCTTGTGTTTTAGGTTTTTGTCCTGCTGAAATCTTCTAGGATTTTGCCTGTGCTTAGCTCTATGCCATTTTATTTTTTTATCCAGAAAAACTCCGCAGTCCTTAACGATTAGAAGCATACCCATAACGTGATGCAACCACCACTATGCTTGAAAGTATAGAGTGTGGTACTCAGTAATGTGTTGTATTGGATTTGCCCCAAACATACATTTTTGTCCTGAATACAAAGTGTTAATTGCTTTGCCACATGTTTTGCAGTATGTTGCACACAGGATGCATGTTTTGGAAAAATGTTATTCTGGTCAGGCTTCCTTCTTTTCACTCTGTCAATTTGGTTAGTATTGTGGAGTAACTACAATGTTGTTGATCCATATTGAGTTTTCTCTTATAAAAGCCATTCAACTCAGTTAGGAAGGACGCCAGTAATAGCTGGCTTTTGGTCTGAATTGTTTAAAAAAACTGATAAATAAAATTGGTGCCGGCCAATCGTTGGGTAGAAGAAAAAATCCCATTGCGAAATAATGCTTTTTAGCCTATTCTCATTGATGGAAACACAAGTTATGTATCTTATGACATGCATACAGATACAGAGCCTTTGAGCGGAAACTCTGTCAGACATCGTGAGACCTGCTGCTCCTGCAGCATCTCAAAAGGAAACGGAAGGCAGGTTTCATCAGCGCATCACACATCACTTTGCATTGAGCTGGAGGCACCTGAACGTTTAATACATATGAGACATTTCTTGCCTTGCTTCAAAGTAGTCTATTAGATCTCCTCTCTTTCTAAATTTCAAACGGAAATCACATAAAACCGATTGCATGTGTGATGCCCTTTCTACAACGGCGTTCCCCGCTAATTGCTCTATGGGGAAAAAGCATTTGCGCTTAGCTTACTTACTACCTTGTGCTTATAATGTTGATAAACTACTGAACAAAAATATAAACGCAACATGCTACAATTTCAAATATTTTACTGAGTTACGGTGCATAGAAGGAAATCAGTCAATTTAAAAATATAAGTCCTTAATCTATGGTTTTCACATGACTGACTGCAGGGGCGCAGCCATGGGTGGGCATATTGCTCACCCACTGGGGAGGCAGGCTCAGCCAATCATAATGAGTTTTTCCCCACAAAAGGACTTTATTACAGACAAATACCCCCCGTGGCGCCACGTAAAATGTTGCACTACACAGCATGCCTAACCTAGCCCACAACTCAAAGGCGAAATCCATTGACGCCAAGATAATGAAATTCATTGCCCTTGACAATCAATCGTTCTCTGTCGTGGGTGATGTTGGCTTTTGCCGACTGGTCGAGCACCGGTACACACTACCAAGTGCTCTATTTTTCAGATCTTGCCTTACCGGAGTTACACAGTAATAGCGTCAATGCTATTAGCTTCACGACTGACATTTGTACCAGTGATATCAGCCACATGAGCATGCTGAATCTGGCAGCGCAGTGGGTCGTCGAGGATTTCGTACTGAGGAAAGTCTTATTGCATGCTGAAGAATGTGCTGGTTGTCGTACCGCTGCTGCCATTTCAATGGCATTTGAGAACAGGTTTGAAACTTGGAAACATGAACACAATAGCTAGCTCTGACTGACTGGAGAAATAAGCTCATCAACTGCACCTTTAGCAGACGTGATACCCTCTGTCATGACATTGAAATGCCTGTTCAACAAAACTGCTGACAGAGGCTGTGAACAAGTGGTTCGGTGGCATTCTCTCTTTACTGTGTCGCCACCATGCTGGATGCTATGTACAAGGACCGGTACTTCGATGCAGACAAGAAACAGGGTTTACGTGAAATGTTATCTACACCGCTGGACAAGATGGAAACTGACACCGTGACAGTGTGCACCAAGGAAGAGAGGCCTCTGTACAGACTGAGCTAAAACTTCACTGCAAAACAAAGGAGCTGATGGTGAACTATACAGGAAAAGGAGGGTCGAAGCGCCTCCATTCACATCGTCGGGGCTGTAGTGGAGCGGGTTGAGTTTTCAAGTTCCTTTGGCGTCCACATCACCAACAAACGATCATGGTCCAAACACACCAAGACAATTGGGAAGAGGGTACGACAATACCTTTCCCCCCTTAGGAGACTGAAAAGATTTGCCATGGGTCCCCAGATCAAGTGGGAAAAGCTTGGTCAAGCTTTCTGCCATCCAGGACCTATATAATAGGCTGTGTCAGAGGAAGGCCAAAAAAATTGTACAAGACTCCTAGCACCCAAGTCATAGACTGTTCTCTGTGCTACCTCACGGCAAGCAGTACCGGAGCACCAAGTCTAGGTCCAAAAGGTTTAACAGCTTCTACCCCAAGCCATAAGACTGCTGAGCAATTCATCAATTGGCCACCTGGACTATTTACATTGACCCCCCCCCTCCCCATTTCAGCTTGAAATGTTTTATTAATTTGCCAAAATTATTTTAAAAAACACTTACATCATAGGGCATTATGTGTAGGCCATGCACTACCAACTGAGCCATACAGGACCATATACACTGTGTACGAAAAATTAACACTTGCCCTTTTCATAAGACTGACCAGGTGAAAGCTAGAGTATGATCCCTTATTGATGTCACATGTTAAATCTGCTTCAATCAGTGTAGATGAAGGGGATGAGACCGGTTAAATAATATTTTTTTTGCCTTGAGACATGGAATTGTGTATATGAGGGAAAGGTGACTTCATTAGGAAGAGGTCTTTGCTGGGAAGCCCTGGCCGGTCAGTCGAAGAGTGGCGACACGGTGGCGAGGCAGTGGCACTACGACCAGGCTGAGGAGTAAAAAAGGACAAAGGTCTTAGTGGGACCTATCCAGGATACGCTGCAATGGCTCAATTTGCTTACTCTGGTAAACGCCATTTTGGAAAAAGTCAGTTAAAATCCACACAAATGCAACAAGTTGGCGAGCAATTGGCTTAAACTGAATCAGTCCACACAGTGTGATAGTTAGATTGGATCGCACAGTTTGTAGGATCGCCGTAGTTATAGCACAAATAGAGCAATGAGACCGATATTTTCCGGATGTGTAAATGTGAAGCATCTGGTTGGCATTTCCACTCACGACCAGATATGGTGGTTAGAGGAAGCCCAGTGGGAGAAGATGGAGCGAGATGGATTTTGTCCGACAATCTGCATCATCATTTTCTCATCAATGAAACAGTTTATCTTATTACAGTTACCAAAATTAAAATCCATTACAAACAGAGTGGACTTAGTTTCGTATACTTTATCTTATCCCAAGGTTTGTAAATATTGCGTTGTTTAGAAGGAGTGCAAGGGTGAATTTAGTTGTAGGCGTTCACAGTGTAGGCGTTCCCTTACAGAAATAAGCAAATACCTGCTAGAACGCGCAAGTAGGCTCTCGCTAGCTCGTTCTTGACTCTGCCCACCTCCTGGCTTCTTCTGCCCACTATGATTAATTTGCTCCCTTTGGAAACGACAGGCTGTAGTCTAGCTTGGGTTAGTTAATAACATCTTTGGTTATAGGCAGCAAGCCAGAACCCAACCACAGACTATAAACCAGCCAGAACTAGGACCTATAAAGTGGTGTGCCCAGGTATATCCAAGTAGGCCTCAACTTTCAGCAGACCTGTTTTGTATGTCTCCTTGCAATATTGCACTGTTCTCTGATGTGTTCACAGCCAGATGAAACAAACTTAAATCCAGTTTTCAGCTACAAACTCTGATCAGAGAAGTACATGCTTGCTGCCATCTTGAAAAGTAGGTGTATACAAGCTGACAGAGCTTAAAGAATGTTGAAAAGAATAATGGGCAAATGTTGTACAATCCAGATGTGGGACGCTCTTAGAGACCTACCCAGAAAGACTCACAGCTGTCATCACTGTTAAAGGTTATTCTATGGGACTAACACTTTACATGCTGCGTTTATATTTTAGTTCAGAGTATGTTCATTACATAAGTATTCAACCCCCCTGAGTCAATACATGTTAGAATAACCTTTAACAGTGATGACAGCTGTGAGTCTTTCTGGGTAGGTCTCTAAGAGCGTCCCACATCTGGATTGTACAACATTTGCCCATTATTCTTTTCAACATTCTTTAAGCTCTGTCAGCTAGTATACAGCTATCTAACCTCCAAACGAGCTTCAATGCCATACAACACTCCTTCCGTGGCCTCAAACTGCTCTTAAACGCTAGTAAAACCAATTGCATGCTTTTCAACCGTTCGCTACCTGCACCCGCACGCCCGACTAGCATCACCACCCTGGATGGTTCCGACCTAGAATATTTGGACATCTATAAGTACCTAGGTGTCTGGCTAGACTGTAAAATCTCCTTCCAGACTCATATCAAACATCTCCAATCTAAACTCAAATCTAGAGTCGGCTTTCTATTCCGCAACAAAGCATCCTTCACTCACGCCGCCAAACTTACCCTAGTAAAACTGACTATCCTACCGATCCTCGACTTCAGCGATGTCATCTACAAAATAGCTTCCAACACTCTACTCAGCAAACTGGATGCAGTTTATCACAGTGCCATCCGTTTATACCACCCACCACTGCGACCTGTATGCTCTAGTTTTGCCGCTGAACTGTAGACTCAAAAACATCTCCAATCTAAACTCAAATCTAGGATGCAGTCTTTCTGGGTCCGAGGTCATCTAAAAATAGCTTCCAACACTCTATTCAATATTTGTCGCCAGACCCACTGGCTCCAGGTCATCTACAAGTCCATGCTAGGTAAAGCTCCGCCTTATCTCAGTTCACTGACGATGGCAACACCCAACCGTAGCACGCGCTCCAGCAGGTGTAAAGATCATCCCTAAAGCCAACACCTCATTTGGCTGCCTTTCGTTCCAGTTCTCTGCTGCCTGTGACTGGAAGGAATTGCAAAAATCGCTGAAGTTGGAGACTTTTAACTCCCTCACCAACTTCAAACATCTGCTATCTGAGCAGCTAACCGATCGCTGTAGCTGTACATAGTCTATTGGTAAATAGCCCACCCAATTTTACCTACCTCTTCCCCATACTGTTTATATTTATTTACTTTTCTGCTCTTTGGCACACCAATATCTCTACCTGTACGTGACCATCTGATCATTTATCACTCCAGTGTTAATCTGCAAAATTGTAATTATTCTCCTACCTCCTCATGCCTTTTGCACACAATGTATATAGACTCCTTTTTTCTTTTTTTTCTACTGTGTTATTGACTTGTTAATTGTTTACTCCATGTGTAACTCTGTTGTTTGTTCACACTGCTATGTTTTATCTTTGCCAGGTCGCAGTTGCAAATGAGAACTTGATCTCAACTAGCCTACCTGATTAAATAAAGGTGAAATAAAAAATACATTTAAAAAAGCCAATAAAATACATAATTTGAAGAACAAACATTGTGGTATTTTATATATTGCATAAAAACTCTAAATATGACTTGAATCTCAAGAGAAGACTGGATTCATGTTAAAAACGGTTATTTTACTTACCGTATATGATCAGGACTATTTTCTGAGGCGTAGATTATATCCAAAACAATTAGCACGGAATTCATACATTTTAAGTAATTTTAATTGCGAAATCATGTCTTTCTACTCAATACCACAACTCATTTGACCAATCCTTGAGGTACAGTCATTATTTTGCTGTGTATTTTGGATGGAGTCACTGCATTAGAATGTAACAGAGGCCAAAAAAATAAAACCACATTCATGGGGGGCATGCCTCCTGGACCCCCCCAGCCCGGAACTCCCTTGCTGGCTATTTTTTCTATTTGTCTGGCTACTCTATGTACAATGCATTCGGAAAGTTCAGACACCTTGACTTTTTCAACATTTTGTTAAGTTACAGCTTTGTTCTAAAATGTATCGTCCCCCCCCCTCCCCAATCTACACACTACCCCATAATGACAAAGCAAAAAAAGGTTTTTAGACATTTTTGCTAATTTATTACAAATAAAAAATGGAAATATCACATTTACGTAAGTATTCTGACCCTTTACTCAGTACTTTGTTGAAGCACCTTTGACAGCGATTACATCCTTGAGTCTTCTTTGGTATGACGCTACAAGCTTGGCACACCTGTGTTTGGGGAGTTTCTCCCTTCTCTGCAGATCTTCTCAAGCTCTGTCAGTTTGGATGTGGAGCATCGCTGCACAGCTATTTTCAGGTCTCCAGAGATGTTCGATCGTGTTCAAGTCTGGGCTCTGGCTGGACCACTCAAGAACACTGAGACTTGTCTCGAAGCCACTCCTGCATTGTCTTGGCTGTGTGGGAATTGTTGTTGACCGGTTGTAAGGTGAACCTTTATCCCAGTCTGAGGTCCTGAGTGCTCTGGAGTAGGTTTTCATCAAGGATCTCTCTGTACTTTGCTCCGTTCAGCTTTCCTTCAATCCTGACTAGTCTCCCAGTCCCTGCTGCCGAACAATATCCCCTCAGCATGATGCTGCCACCACCATGCTTCACCGTAGATTCACCGCCAGATTTCCTCCAGCATGATGCTGCCACCACCATGCTTCACCATAGATTCACCGCCAGATTTCCTTCAGACGTTATGCTTGGCATTAAGGCCAAAGTGTTCAATCTGGGTTTCATCAGACTAGAGAATCTTGTTTTCGTGTTCTGAGAATCCTAAAGTGACTTTTGGCCATCTCCAAATGGGCTGTCAGGTGCCTTTTTCTGAGGAGTGGCTTCCGTCTGGCCACTCTACCATAAACGGCTGATTTGGTGGAGTGCTGCAGAGCTGGTTGTCCTTCTGGAAGGTTCTCCCATCTCCACAGGGGAACTCTAGAGCCCTGTCAGAGTGGCCATTGGGTTCTTGGTCACCTCCCTGGCCAATGCACTTCTCCCCTGATTTGCTCAGATGTGCAGGGCGGCCAGCTCTAAGAAGAGTCTTGGTGGTTCCAAACTAATTCCATTTAAGAATGATTGAGGCCACTGTGCTCTTTAGGGACCTTCAATGCCGCAGAATTGTTTTTGGTAGCCTTCCCCAGATCTGTGCCTCGACACAATCCTTTCTCGGAGCTCTACGGACAATTCCTTCAACCTCATGGCTTGGTTTCTGCTCTGACAACTGTGGGACCTTATATAGACAGGTGTGTGCCTTTCCAAATAATGTCCAGTCAATTGAACTTACCACAGGTGGACTCCAAGTTGTAGAAACATCTCAAGGATGATCAATGGAAACAGGATGCACCTGAGCTCAATTTCGAGTCTCATAGCAAAGGGTCTGAATACTTATATAAATAAGGTATTTCTGTTTTTTTTTTTTTTTTTTTATAAATTTGCTTTAAAAAAATGTTAACTGTTTTTCTTTTGCCATTTGGGGTACTGTGTGAAGTTTGAGGGGGAGGAAGAAGATTTAATACATTTTGTATAAGGCTGTAACGTAACAAAATGTGGAAAGTCTAGGGGTCTGAATAATTTCGAAATGCACTGTACTTAAGACTAACTTACACTGCTCAAAAAAATAAAGGGAACACTAAAATAACACATCCTAGATCTGAATGAATGAAATATTCTTATTAAATACTTTTTTTCTTTACATAGTTGAATGTGCTGACAATAAAATCACACATTATCAATGGAAATCAAATTTATCAACCCATGGAGGTCTGGATTTGGAGACACTCAAAATTAAAGTGGAAAACCACACTACAGGCTGATGCCGTCTGGGCCTGCAGCCTTGCGAGGGTTAACACGTTTAAATGTCTTACTCACCTCGGCTGCAGTGAAGGAGAGACCGCATGTTTTCGTTGCAGGCCGTGTCAGTGGCACTGTATTGTCCTCAAAGCGGGCAAAAAAGTTATTTAGTCTGCCTGGGAGCAAGACATCCTGGTCCGTGACTGGGCTGGGTTTCTTCTTGTAGTCTGTGATTGACTGTAGACCCTGCCACATGCCTCTTGTGTCTGAGCCATTGAATTGAGATTCCACTTTGTCTCTGTACTGACGCTTAGCTTGTTTAATAGCCTTGCGGAGGGAATAGCTGCATTGTTTATATTCGGACATGTTACCAGACACCTTGCCCTGATTAAAAGCAGTGGTTCGCGCTTTCAGTTTCACGCGAATGCTGCCATCAATCCACGGTTTCTGGTTTGGGAATGTTTTTATCGTTGCTATGGGAACGACATCTTCGACGCACGTTCTAATGAACTCGCACACCGAATCCGCGTATTCGTCAATATTTCCATCTGACGCAATACGAAACATGTCCCAGTCCACGTGATGGAAGCAGTCTTGGAGTGTAGAGTCAGCTTGGTCTGACCAGCGTTGGACAGACCTCAGCGTGGGGGCCTCTTGTTTTAGCTTCTGCCTGTAGGCAGGGATCAGCAAAATGGAGTCGTGGTCAGCTTTCCCGAAAGGGGGGCGGGGCAGGGCCTTATATGCGTCGCGGAAGTTAGAGTAACAATGATCCAAGGTTTTACCACCCCTGGTTGCGCAATTCGATATGCTTATAAAATTTAGGGAGTCTTGTTTTCAGATTAGCTTTGTTAAAATCCCCAGCTACAATGAATGCAGCCTCCGGATAAATGGTTTCCAGTTTGCAAAGAGTTAAATAAAGTTCGTTCAGAGCCATCGATGTGTCTGCTTGGGGGGGGATAAATACGGCTGTGATTATAATCGAAGAGAATTCTCTTGGAAGATAATGCGGTCTACATTTGATTGTGAGGAATTCTAAATCAGGTGAACAGAAGGATTTGAGTTCCTGTATGTTTCCTTCATCACACCATGTCCCGTTAGTCATGAGGCATACGCCCCCGCCACTCTTCTTACCAGAGAGATGTATGTTTCTGTCGGCGCGATGCGTGGAGAAACCCGTAGGCTGCACCGCCCTGGATAGCGTCTTCCCAGTAAGCCATGGTTCCGTGAAGCAGAGAACGTTGCAGTCTCTGATGTCCCTCTGGAATGCCACCCTTGCTCGGATTTCGTCAACCTTGTTGTCGAGAGACTGGATATTGGCAAGAAGAATGCTGGGAAGTGGTGCGCGATGTGCCCTTTTTCGGAGTCTGACCAGAACACCGCCTCGTTTCCCTCTTTTTCGGAGTCGTTTCCTTGGGTCGCTGCATGCGATCCATTCCGTTGTCCTGTTTGTAAGGCAGAACACAGGATCCGCGTCGTGGAAAACATATTCTTGGTCGTACTGATGGTGAGTTGACGCTGATCTTATATTCAGTAGTTCTTCTCGACTGTATGTAATGAAACCTAAGATGACCTGGGGTACTAATGTAAGAAATAACATGTAAAAAAAAAAAAAACTGCATAGTTTCCTAGGAACGCGAAGCGAGGCGGCCATCTCAGTCGGCGCCGGAAGTACACATTCTTTTTTTTATATCAATGACTGTCAACAGTTACATGCTTAGTTTGACACTGAAGGAGAGGACACATTATTGTCTCAAGATTAGAGCTGTTTTTCGGACAAATGTGAACCTCAGATTCGTAACGTTTGACCAGATTTTCTGACCAATGCGTGCTCCATTTGGATCGGTTTGGGGCACCGCACACCGATGCACTCATGTCTTCATCATTTGAACCGTGAATCGATGCATATCGGTGAATTGTTACATCCCTTATTTCTAAATGTTGATCCATGTAATCTCTGGTTCCAGATGCGCCCTCCACGGAGCAGCAGGAGCTGTTCACCCAGAAGCTCCAGCAGTGCTGCATGTTGTTTGACTTCATGGACTCGGTCACCGACCTGAAGAGCAAGGAGATTAAGCGGGCCACGCTCAACGAGCTGGTGGACTATGTCTCCACCAACAGGGGTGTCCTGGTAGAGACGGCCTATCCAGAGATCTCTAATATGGTGAGTGTGGTCTTTACACAAATTCCCTTTCCACACTATCAGAGCTGTGTGAGAACTAGCTGTACTGTGCCGGCCTATTTACTCATCCTCCGTAGTTGCTGGAAAAGGGCAATGCGTAGAAAATATCCAAACCAGGACACAGTGGTTTGTTTTGGTACGATTTTGT
>NC_060186.1:35435617-35440617 GCF_021184085.1 Oncorhynchus gorbuscha
TTTGTCTCGCTCTGTCTCGCTCTCGCTTTGTCTCGCTCTGTCTCGCTCTCGCTTTGTCTCGCTCTGTCTCGCTCTGTCTCGCTCTCGCTCTGTCTCGCTCTGTCTCGCTCTGTCTCGCTCTCGCTCTGTCTCGCTCTCGCTCTGTCTCGCTCTGTCTCGCTCTGTCTCGCTCTCGCTCTGTCTCGCTCTCGCTCTGTCTCGCTCTGTCTCGCTCTTTCTCGCTCTCGCTCTGTCTCGCTCTGTCTCGCTCTGTCTCGCTCTGTCTCGCTCTGTCTCGCTCTGTCGCTCTCGCTCTGTCTCGCTCTCGCTCTGTTTCGCTCTGTCTCGCTCTCGCTCTGTCTCGCTCTCGCTCTGTTTCGCTCTGTCTCGCTCTGGCTCTGTCTCGCTCTCGCTCTGTCTCGCTCTGTCTCGCTCTGGCTCTGTCTCGCTCTGGCTCTGTCTCGCTCTGGCTCTGTCTCGCTCTCGCTCTGTCTCGCTCTCGCTCTGTTTCGCTCTGTCTCGCTCTGGCTCTGTCTCGCTCTCGCTCTGTTTCGCTCTGTCTCGCTCTCGCTCTGTCTCGCTCTCGCTCTGTCTCGCTCTGTCTCGCTCTGTCTCGCTCTCGCTCTGTCTCGCTCTCGCTCTGTCTCGCTCTGTCTCGCTCTCGCTCTGTCTCGCTCTGTCGCTCTCGCTCTGTCGCTCTCGCTCTGTCTCGCTCTGTCTCGCTCTGGCTCTGTCTCGCCTCGCTCTGTCTCGCTCTCGCTGCGTCTCGCTCTGTCTCGCTCTCGCTGCGTCTCGCTCTCGCTGCGTCTCGCTCTCGCTGCGTCTCGCTCTCGCTCTGTCTCGCTCTCCCTCTGTCTCGCTCTGTCTCGCTCTCGCTCTGTCTCTCGCTCTGTCTGGCTCTGTCTCGCTCTCGCTCTGTCTCGCTCTGTCTCGCTCTCGCTTTGTCTCGCTCTCGCTTTGTCTCGCTCTGTGTCTCGCGCTCTGTGTCTCGCGCTCTGTGTCTCGCGCTCTGTGTCTCGCGCTCTGTGTCTCGCTCTCGCGCTCTGTGTCTCGCGCTCTGTGTCTCGCTCTCGCGCTCTGTGTCTCGCTCTCGCGCTCTGTGTCTCGCGCTCTGTCTCGCTCTCGCGCTCTGTGTCTCGCGCTCTGTGTCTCGCTCTCGCGCTCTGTGTCTCGCTCTCGCGCTCTGCGTCTCGCTCTCGCGCTCTGTGTCTCGCTCTCGCGCTCTGTGTCTCGCTCTCGCGCTCTGCGTCTCGCTCTCGCGCTCTGTGTCTCGCTCTCGCGCTCTGTGTCTCGCTCTCGCGCTCTGTGTCTCGCTCTCGCGCTCTGTGTCTCGCTCTCGCGCTCTGTGTCTCGCGCTCTGTGTCTCGCTCTCGCGCTCTGTGTCTCGCGCTCTGTGTCTCGCGCTCTGTGTCTCGCGCTCTGTGTCTCGCGCTCTGTGTCTCGCACTCTGTGTCTCGCTCTCGCGCTCTGTGTCTCGCTCTCGCGCTCTGTGTCTCGCTCTCGCGCTCTGTGTCTCGCTCTCTGTGTCTCGCTCTCGCTCTCTGTGTCTCGCGCTCTGTGTCTCGCTCTCGCGCTCTGTGTCTCGCTCTCGCGCTCTGTGTCTCGCTCTCGCGCTCTGTGTCTCGCGCTCTGTGTCTCGCTCTCACGCTCTGTGTCTCGCTCTCGCGCTCTGTGTCTCGCTCTCTGTGTCTTGCTCTCGCTCTCTGTGTCTCGCGCTCTGTGTCTCGCTCTGTGTCTCGCTCTCGCGCTCTGTGTCTCGCTCTCGCGCTCTGTGTCTCGCGCTCTGTGTCTCGCACTCTGTGTCTCGCTCTCACGCTCTGTGTCTCGCTCTCGCGCTCTGTGTCTCGCGCTCTGTGTCTCGCGCTCTGTGTCTCGCGCTCTGTGTCTCGCGCTCTGTGTCTCGCTCTGTGTCTCTAGCTCTGTGTCTCGCGCTCTGTGTCTCGCTCTCGCACTCTGTGTCTCGCGCTCTGTGTCTCGCTCTCGCGCTCTGTTTCGCTCTGTCTCGTTCTCGCTCTGTCTGTCTCGCTCTCGCTCTGTCTCGCTCTCGCTCTGTCTCGCTCTGTCTCGCTCTCGCTCTGTCTCGCTCTCGCTGTGTCTCGCTCTGTCTCGCTCTCGCTCTGTCTCGCTCTCGCTCTGTCTCGCTCTCGCTCTGTCTCGCTCTCGCTCTGTCTCGCTCTCGCTCTGTCTCGCTCTCGCTCTGTCTCGCTCTGTCTCGCCTCGCTCTGTCTCGCTCTGTCTCGCTCTCGCTCTGTCTCGCTCTCGCTCTGTCTCGCTCTCGCTCTGTCTCTCTCTGTCTCGCTCTCGCTGCGTCTCGCTCCCGCTCTGTCTCGCTCTCGCGCTCTGTGTCTCGCTCTCGCGCTCTGTCTCGCTCTCGTGCTCTGTGTCTCGCTCTCGCGCTCTGTGTCTCGCTCTCGCGCTCTGTGTCTCGCTCTCGCGCTCTGTGTCTCGCTCTCGCGCTCTGTGTCTCGCTCTCGCGCTCTGTGTCTCGCTCTCGCGCTCTGTGTCTCGCTCTCGCGCTCTGTCTCGCGCTCTGTGTCTCGCGCTCTGTGTCTCGCGCTCTGTGTCTCGCGCTCTGTGTCTCGCTCTCGCGCTCTGTGTCTCGCTCTTGTGTCTCGCTCTCGCGCTCTTGTGTCTCGCTCTCGCGCTCTGTCCCGCTCTCGCTCTCGCAACCTTTGTCCTCCCGTGATTGAGAGAAACATGGTCTGGTTAGAATTTCTCAAAGTTGGGTTTTATTCGGAATTGCAGAAAAGGGGCTGTCCCAGGATGCCTGACCCTAACTGGGCTCATGGGCGGTCCTCTGATTTAGTTCAACTCAAAAGGGAATTGGAGTTTCCTTCATTAAACAGTCCAAAATCACATTACTCAATTTTACAAACCGTATCATCCTCACTCATTCATCTTATACAACAATTAGATGTAAACCTCATATCTGAGGCTATTATATAAACAGCGTTATGGTAATGTTGCCACACTGTCGCCCATGAGCTTCTCCAAGTTGTAACAAACGGACCACTTCGTAGCTGGATTCTTCACCGATCTTTTATACCGTCTCTGGGATGGAAATGTTGTTCGGAGGTGGAAGAAATTCCTTTGTTCTCTATCTCTATACTGCGTGGCCATGAGGCAGGGTCTTCCCTAGGAATTTACGACCTCATTGACCACAGCAGCCTGGTTGAAGGAGCAGAGAGCGGGGGATGGTGCTCCCTGTACCCAAAGAGGGCAATGTCATGACAGTAGCAACAAAGTCTAGGGTGGTAAACTGTTTTACTTGCCTTTACCCTCCACTACACCACTGATCAACACATCCTTAGCTGTTGGACTGACGCTTTCTTGTGAGGGATAGGTTGACTTGTCTGTCTTGAGCATTCTCGAGTGCTGATTGGCTATGGCTGTGACGATTTTTGTATAACCGTGTAGTCGCCAATTATGGATGAAGACCGTCATGAAAATACAATCGTCATAACAGTTTTAATAAAATGTGTGTGTACAGTTAAAGTAGGAAGTTTACATTCACTTAAGCTGGAGTCATTACCTCGTTTTTCAACCACTCCACAAATTTACTCTCTAGAGTATGTGGGACGCTAGCGTCCCACCTGGTCAACATCCCGTTAGATTGCAGAACGCCAAATTCAAATACAGAAATATTCATTATAAAAATTCAGAAAAGATACAAGTATTTTTACATTGATTTAAAGATTAACTTCTTGTGAATCCAACCACGGTGTCAGATTTAAAAAATGCTTGAAATCATACCTTACGATTATTTGAGAACATAGCCCAGCAGACAAATCATTACAAACAGTAACCAGCCAAGTAGGAAAGTCAGAAATAGAGAAAATGAATCACTTACCTTGGATGATCTTCATATGGTGGCACTCAGAAGACATTCATTTATATTATTATTTATGTTCCTTTTGTTCGATAGTCTCACTTTATATCCGAAAACCTCTGTTTTGTTCACGTGTTTTCTTCAGTAATCCACAGGCTCAAATGCAGTCACAACAGGCAGACAAAATAAATCCAAATTGTATCCGTAAAGTTCATAGAACCATGTCAAACGATGTTTATATTCAAACCTCAAGTTGTTTTTAGCCTAAATAATCGATAATATTTCATCGGGACAATAACGTCGTCAACATAAAAGGTAAACAAGAAAGTCACTCTCTCTGGTCCCGCGCATGAAAAAGCTTTGTGACACTGCAGGGTCCATTCATTCAGACTGGTCTTACTCCCTCATTTTTCAGAATACAAGCCTGAAACAATTTCATGTTGACTGTTGACATCTAGTGGAAGGCATAGGAACTGCAATTTGAGTCCTAAGTCTATGGATACTGTAATGGCATTGAATAGAAAACTACAACAACAAAAATCCTACTTACTGAATTGATTTTTCTAAATCAGTTCTGTTATACTCAGACATTATTTTAACCGTTTTGGAAACTTTAGTGTTTTCTATCCAAACCTGAGTAGAAAGCTGTTTAATTTGGGCATGCTTTCCATCCAAAATTCCAAATGCTTCCCCCTACCCTAGAGAAGTTAACAAACTACAGTTTTGGCAAGTCAGTTAGGACATCTACTTTGTGCATGACACAAGTAATTTTTCCCACAATTGTTTACAGACAGATTATTTCACTTATAATTCACTATCACAATTCCAGTGGGTCAGACGTCAACATACACTAAGTTGACTGTGCCTTTTAAGCAGCTTGGAAAAATCCAGAAAATGAAGCTTCTGATATGCTAATTGACATAATTTGTATCAATTGGAGGTGTACCTGTGGATGTATTTCAAGGCCTACTTTCAAACTCAGTGCCTCTTTGCTTGACATCATGGGAAATTCGAAAGAAATCAGCCAAGACTTCAGAAAAAATTGTAGACCTCCACAAGTCTGGTTCATCCTTGGGAGCAATTTCTATATGCCTGAAGGTACCACGTTCATCTGTACAAACAATAGCATGCAAGTATAAACACCATGGGACCATGCAGCCGTCATACCACTCAGGAAGGAGACGCGTTCTGT